>NC_134408.1:71666550-71701550 GCF_038048845.1 Mixophyes fleayi
GTGGGTGATTTCACATTTAGATACATAGAATTTGAAAATTATCAATATTTTTACTTTACAAAAAGTCATGAAATTCCATAGACAAAAAGCCTTACGGTTTAACATGTCCGATTAAGGTTCCTTACACACCATCTAAAACATAAAAAAAAATATTGAAACTCTTTCACTCAAACTCCAAAAAGCAATGAAATTACGACGATTAAGGCAGGAGCCTTAATGGACGTTTTCCTTGAGCAATACCGACATGGTATGTCATCACATCCTGCAGTTAGCTGCAGATTCAGCACTATCATGTAGTGAGTTTGCTGTCACTCACAAAATGGTGGATATGCTAATTCACAGATTTGTGTGTTCACTGGAATACACACATACAGTACTATTACATTTTCTTAGTTTAGCTTTATCGTAGTTTAGGGCCTGGGTGTCTTAGAAAGAGACAGTAAAGCAACTTCATAAAAAATTATAACTACAAAATCCCTACAGAGCATTTCTCCCTCCAAGACTGTGCCTACTTATTAAAGATACCTGCAGAATATAGCTCATCACCAAACAGTGACTCTACCACAAAATCCTCTCTTACCTCTCCGAAAATGGGCTTCTCCTCCTTTTAAGATTCTCTGACTCTAGCTTCAAAAATTCCATGACTAGGGATTATACTTACTTTTCGGCCCCTCATCAGTCATACACCCGCATGGATAGGTTTCATGTTTCTCAATCCCTCACCAACCTCCTCGCACACTGCAATGGCGCTTGGATGATTCGATTCTACTGAAAGACTCTGCAGCACTAGCCATCACTACGGTTATCACTACTTCTTAGAAAACTCCTCCCCTTCCATAGCGCCAGGAGTCATCTGGAAAGCTCACAAGGCCACGATTTGGGGACACCTGATCTGTACAACCTCTGCAGCTAGGAAGAAAGCGTCTGCAGAAACCTCCTTTTCTTGAGCAGCGACTCTTCGCCTTGCTCACCCAGCACAAACTCGGCCATAATCATAGCCTGCTGAACCAGATAGACTCCTTGAAGGGACAATTAAATACCCTTCTCTACCT
Organism: Mixophyes fleayi; assembly: GCF_038048845.1. Lineage (NCBI taxonomy): Eukaryota > Metazoa > Chordata > Amphibia > Anura > Limnodynastidae > Mixophyes > Mixophyes fleayi. Next base: position 71,667,603 of record NC_134408.1, read on the forward strand.
GGAACGCGGTTTCTAGAATGCAAAAATTACAGCAATGCTACTACGATAAAGGCTGATAAAGTGGAATCTGTGCTGGCTGGAAAATTATGGATAAAACGGGCCTTAGGCTTCATTGACAGACTTTGCAAGACGGCCCATGACTGTTATATATGACCCCTCTAACATTGTTCATATTTTTCAGGAATACTACTCTTTCCTTTATAATCTCACAAATCCTCCGCCACGTGAAAACCTCCCTGAACGGACCTTCAGTACATACCTAACCAACACTGTCTTCCCCAAGCTTACTTCGTCTCAGCGCTCTCTCTTGTTTTCACACAAGACAAAGTCCCGGCAGCCATCAAATTCCTAAAGTCTTCCTCAGCCCCAAGGCCTGACGGTTTCACCGCCCAGTACTATAAAATGTTTGAAGGGAGTCCTTTAACCCCACTGTAATGGAATAAATTATGGTACAAATATAAGTTGGATAAAATATTATTAAATTATATATGTGTAAAATATAGTAGGTCAATTGTCTGCCTCTATGTATTCTGTGAAAGGGTTAAATTCTTTCTGTGTATTTCACAATGAATAAGGGCCTCATTGATCAACAGGGTGTTCCAATTGATGTCAAATGTGCTATGTGGACATAGGTTTAGGAATGTGAGAGGTCACATATGTCCCTTGACCTCATGGTTATAGGTTTTCTGTTTGATCAAATATCTGTCGAAAGCATTTATAATTGTTTTTTTTCCTTCTACGGTGTATTATTTCAAAGTATATGATGTAATTAGTGATGTCTGTTAAGAGGGGTGAGTTTTACTGAATATAATCTGTATCTTGTATGGGAAAACCCCAATCATGTTCTATTGTTGAACTAAGACTCAATGCATTGCATTTTGGAACAATAAAGAGAACTTTGCATTTTTTACACTTACTATTTTTGAATAATTTCTACTCTATCATTTTTGGAGGTGCCCGCCGAGATTAATCTGCAAATAGCAAATAGCAATCAGCACATCTGGAAGAGCCGAGACGAATTATATATTCAACTGTGGCCACAAAGGTAACATATTTTTTTTATCTTTCTGACTATATACTTCTGTCTCCCACTCTCTGGGTTTGCTGAAAAGGTATTTATAGTTATCTCTGTAAGTGTGAAATTGCAAACGTATTTTTTTTTTTAAATTGTTTATATGTTTTTATAGATGTATAAGTATAGATTTGGAACCAATTAGAATTTCCTTTTGCTGTTTATTGCTCAGAGACTGTTTTACCTTGTTAACCATAGTATGAAAGGTTGCATGTATGCGAGTGTGAAAGAGTTTCCTTTACGGGACTTGAGTCCAGGTCAGTTACTGAATTCAAGTATCACTTCTGGTTAACGCTTGAAGGAGGTAAAGAATAGCTCCAAGTCAAGTACTGTAAAACACAAAAAAGTACACTATAAGGCCTTACATAGCAACATGTGTAACATGTGTGTGTGTGATAAGACCAGGATTTATCTGACGAGATAAAGTGTGGTTTCCCTAATAACGGTTGTAGCCGGTAAACGGGGCGATACATACTAATAGTGGTTGTAGCCCTATTACCATAACGCAGATTGACTCGAGTATAAAAAGAATAAGCTGCATGATGGGACAATATGTAGCCACACGGGAAAAGCCTAATAATAATAATCGGTTGGAGATTTCCCCTGGTTTTCCAGTAGTCATTATGTTCTATAAATATGGAAAAAAGTCTATTCAATATGTGCATAAATGGTTAACAAGGTGTCCTGAATTTACAGCAAAGGGAAATTTTGATTTAATTGTCTTAGGAGAAATAGGAAAGGGTGTTTCTAAAAGTAAAGATGTGCAAGCCTTGCAATTATGGTTAAATGAGGCTACAATTCTGCCTCCTTATATTGATCAATATATGCCAGTTAAAACTCCTAGTGCACCAGGAGAGCAAGATGACCCAATATCTGATATGTTACCTATTGTAATGGGGGCACAAAGAAGGTTGTATCCACAAGTACCTCTCCATGTGGATCATAAAATAGATATACCACAGGGAGAGAACATTGTGGATTAAACAAAAAGGTATGATGAAATTGTTGTAAGGTCTGATGAGCGTCAAATATCTGATGAGGACAGTGAGGGAGTAGTAAGGGGAGCAGTAGGAGGTCTGGTTACAGAGGTTAAAAAGCCCCTTATGGGTAAAGATTATGCAAATATATCTGCAAAAAACATTTCCAGTATTCCAAGACGGCCTGAAAAATCCTCTGAGGTACACATGCTTCCTTTAAAAACTATAACTACAGACCAAGGCGCACAGTGGGTAGCTCATGTCCCTTGGACACAAACTGATTTGAATTCAATTGTTACGGAATGTAAAGATTATAGGACTAAACCTGCAGAGGTAATGATTAAATTGCAGAGATTATACAAAACACACAGTCCCACATTTTCAGATATACTGCAATTGTTTCATGCTCTGTTAACCTCAGATGAACTTAATAGTTTAAATATTCAGTGTAAGTGGAATGAGGCTAATTTTCAAATCCCTAGAAATGATGCAAGGGCTGATATTGATACACAGTGGTAACTTGCAATGGCAACATTTAAAGAATTGTTTGCCTTGAAAGTAGATTGGTCCAGTTTTTTTTATTAAACAGGGTGCAACTGAAGGGGTAAGAGAATATAATGCTAGATTCAGAAGAGAAGTTGTAAATTATTCAGGTGTTTCTGATGTGTTTGCAAAAGCGGATTTTAAAAGTATTTTGACTAGTGCTTTTGCGGAGGGATTAAAAAATAATTGAAAAGTTAGAGTTCAAATTCATGACCACCTCTGGGCTATAAAAGATATTGATGCTTTAGCTACAATTGCTGCACATCATGAGGATAATATGGTAATTAAAAAAGTTCAAGCAGAAACAAAATTGATGAATTTGCAAATGGAGGCAGCTAAAGCTACAATTCAGGGAGTTAGACCCAAAGCAAGGGTGAATGCATATCCTGACAGGAGTAACAGATCACAAGTGATTTGCTATAATTGCCAGGAGAGGGGGCATTTTGCCAAGTATTGCAGGAAGCCTAGAAAGCAAAGAGATAATCGGGGGAGGCCAGATCAAGTAACCACTTCTCAAAAAAAATATTGATTGATGGTCTTCAGCAGCTCCTGTGCACATCTGTCCAGTATTAAGAACAGATGTAAACATGACAGTTAATGGTAATAAGCATGAATTTCTAATTGATACGGGAGCTGCAAGATCGGTATTAAAAAATGAAATTTCATTACCAATTACTGACATAATTGTAAATACTATAGGAATCGCTGGTCAAGTAGTTTCTTTAAAAGAAACAGAGCCAGTTAAAGTCACTTTAGGTCCTATCACAGATAAACATTTTTTTTTTTTGGCAGCAAATGCTCCTTCTAATTTATTGGGTAGAGATTTGTTGTGTAAATTAGAGTGTTCAAGACCTACGGACTATTAATGCGATAGTTGAACCCCTACATCCAGTTGTTCCAAATCCTGTAACAATTCTTATGCAAATACCAGCAGAAGCCCAGTTTTTTTCTGTCATTGATTTATGTTCCACTTACTTTTCTATTCCTATCCATGATAGTCAATATTTGTTTGCATTTACTTATCAGGGTGAACAGTATACTTGGACTAGAATTCCCCAGGGTTTTGTAAATAGTGGTACTATATTCAGCCAAGCCTTAGCAGCTGATTTTCACAAGAAAGTACTTATTCAGTATGTGGATGATTTGTTGTTATGTTCTGATTCTTTTGAAGCATCGCTTACAGACACTGGTGAATTGTTAACTCATTTGGCATATTCTGGACACAAGGTGTCAAAGGGTAAAATTCAGATGTGCAGTCCACAGGTCCTAATATTAGGGAATAAATCCTCAAAGGCTAATAGCGAAATATTAAAATAGAATATGGGATGAATTGACTTAGATAGTGAATTGTTAAAAGTAGAAAAAGAAAACTACCTGGCTGCGCTGCCGCTCTCTTATATAATTTGTAACTTCTGAATCAACACTAGAGAGACAAGTTAGTAATGTGCTGTATACAATGTCTGCCTCCTATGGTCATCGGGGGCATGACAACTAATTATATTACATACAAATGTTGCTATTATAGTAACTAAAGTGAACGTATTGTATAAAACCCTCAAAATAGCCCTAATAATAATAAAGAACTTAGTTGACACATATAAGTTTTCTCTGTAGGCCTATAGGGGTAAATAGTCTCTCATACTATATAAATAAATATTTGAAGTTGTTGTTACCTAATATCAGTACAACCACTGAGATGCCCAATTGCTGACTTTAGATAGAGAATAATCTATCCCAAAGGCATTATGCCTTAATTGTAAATAATGGAATGTGTAGATGGCTGATTCTAGGATGTCTTTATATCTTCGTTTTTAACCATCTTTGTATATGCCAGACATCCGGACCATACATACCACCAATCCCATTACTATATGGATATGGTTTTATTAATCTGTTTCCACATTTGATACCAAAGATTTTTTATTTATAAGGTTAGCAAGTTGGTTATGGATTATCAGGTTTTTTGGCATCCTATAAATTCATTTTTAGTTATTCCTTTAAGGATTAGTTGTACCTCCCCCTCTTCATGAGGATTAGTTTAATTATTAATGCGTCTTTGCTTATACCCCAATAGGATTAACGTTTGTTCAAAGCCAATCTTTTATACTTTGAATCCAATGGAGGATTTCAAACTAGCGTATGATAAACTCATCCAGAAAGCTCTTGATGAAGGAACTATCACTAATACTGAATTCAACTTTTTACGAGTTGACCATCCTAAAGTAGCAACTATATATTTGCTACCTAAGATACACAAAAATGCCAAGACCAATAGTCTCAGGGATGGGTAGCCTAACGGAACAGGCCAGCATATTTGTTGACACCCACCTGAGAGAATATGTCACGTCACTACCGTCATATGTAAGGGACACCATGGATATTTTAAAACTTTTAGATGGAGTAACCCTGCATGAGAACATATGGCTGATTACATGTGACGTTGAGTCCTTGTATACAAGTATAAAACATGATACTGGCATTAGAGCTGCAGAATTCTTCTCGCGGAGTAACAACAATTCAGAATTTGGAGCTTTCATTATAGATCTTCTGAAATTTATTCTAAAGAAAAATTTCTTTGTCTTTGAAAATCAATTCTATCTGCAGGTACGGGGCACAGCAATGGGGGCCGCTTGTGCCCCGACCTTTGCGAACCTGTATCTGGGTCAATGGGAGAGAGACATCGTCTTCCATGAAAACCTGTCCCAATATACAGATAGGGTAATAACATGGATGCGTTACATCGATGACATCCTCATCTTATGGCAGGGAGACAAAGAATCTTTTAAGAAATTTATCCAGATTTATTAACACCAATGATAATAACCTTAGGTTAACTTATGAGATGGACAGGAACCAAATTAATTTTTTGGATATTACCATTAGGAAAACAACAGATGGTCGAATAGAAACAGTTCTCTATAGGAAGAAAACAGCGACCAATAGTGTTCTTCATAATGACAGTTCACATTTTCCATCAGTTATAAAAAATATACCCAAGGGGGAGATTCTTCGACTTAAACAAAATTGTTCTAGTACAGAGGACTATCAAAAACGCTCAAAAGAATTAAGTACCAGGTTGACCCAACGGGGGTACAGTAAGAGATCTATTAAAAAAGCTATTAATTCAGCCAAATTGGTGGATCGAGTAGATTTAATATACCCCAAAAAGAAAAGGGAATCAGACAACAAAATTTGTTTCGTTGGGGACTTCTGCCAGCAATGGAAACAAATTAAATCAATTGTACAAAGACATTGGCCTATACTTATGTCAGATCAACAATTAGCCAAGTCATTGAAAGAGAAAGTTAATTTTAGCTGGAGGCGCGCACCCAACCTACGCGATAAACTGGTGCAAAGTCATTATAACCCAAGAAGACGGATGTTAACTGTAAAAGGCTCATACAGATGTGGATCATGCAAAGCATGTGCAGTGATGGTTAAAACTACTGAAATACATGATAGATATGGGCAAAGATATATTATTAACAATTTCATAAATTGTAACACCAAAGGAGTTATTTATGTCTTGAAATGTACCTGCAATAAGATCTATGTAGGTATGACTAGTCGACCTTTAAAACAACGAGTCCTTGAACATGTAGGAAACATTAGAAATGCTGCTATGGACCAACAACGTTTTAAACCACTTACCTCTGTAGCACGCCATTTCCTACAAATACATGGAGGAAGGTCTGACGATCTGTGCGCATTTGGGATAGAAAACATATCCATGGGCATAAGGGGAGGGGATGTTATGAGAACACTGCTTCAAAAAGAAAGCAGGTGGATTTTCTTACTCCACTCCCTTATGCCACATGGTCTCAATGAAAATATCAACTACTCTAGCTTTCTGTAGATCCTACTGTATTTTAGGACAATCTATACCATCTGTATTTATATACATTAGGTAGACATCGGAGGTACTAGAATAAGTCTGGATTCAATGTATGGAATTACATGACATCATAATGGAATATCTTGAACATCCGTAAAATATATAGTTAAAAATATATAGCCATATAAGATATTGACAGTATAATTTTTATTTTCAATATTTTTTGTATCTAGAATCACAGGTGTACTCCTCACTTGGATCAAACCATGAGTAACATAATTTCATTTTTATATATTACCAGAATAAAGTCTGGACTTAATGTATGGAATTACATGACATTATAATGAAATATTTCGAACATCTGTGAAATATATAGCTATGCAAAATATTAACAGCATAATTTCTATTTCCAATACTTCTGTATTTAGAACCACATGTGTATTCCTCACTTGGATCAAATTATGAGTAACATAATTTCACTTATACATCACTTTCTAAGGATCTTACAGGTATTTGTTCTCACATTGGATATGCTCAGATTGAATTTCTGTCATCTGATACATATAATATTAACATTTTCACCTATTATCACATTATAACATAATATATTGGTATTTCCACGTGTCAACTCACAGGGAATCTTAATGTCCTTGTCTCCTTCTTTTATCCATAATTAATATGGTCTTGTTATTTAGAATAATCCATGAATATTATATGTTCTTAGCACATCGAATTTTTTCAATAATTAATTCACACCCCTTTCACGTTTCATTCCCAACATATTTTTAATATTTTTTTTATTATTACTCAATAGTAATGTAGCGCACCAACTCATAATAATTTGGATAGCGCACTAATCTATAAATAATCTTGACATGTGGAAACATTCAAGGTAACCATGCTATAACATATATACTTACCGAGATAATATATCCGTTTCCAATACTTATCCAACTTACTAGTGGAGATGTTTAATATGGAACTAGTATGATATACCTCCCTACTGGTCACTGTGACTGTCAATCATAAATGTAAGCAAACTATTGGTCGCTGTCAGTTTATAAACCTCTAATCCACAGACAGACAAGTAATTCCCATGTGTAAGCCGATAGGGTGAAACGTAGGTCGGGTAGCGTGACGTGCCACGTCACAGACCCGGAACTAGGGAGCCGGTCAGCGGGATTTTCCTGTGATCATGCCGGAGATTAAGCTCACTATAATTATATTTAGTATGTTCATTCTGACATGTTAGCAATCCTCTTAGGAAATAGAGACGATAGGCTTTGTGCCGGCTAACCCCAGCCAATTAGATAGGTAGTTCCGTACAGTATATGTCCCATTACAATCCAGGTGGGACACTTCACCAATATTGGTTTTACCACATAAGGACATGGTTAATAGTATTTCCTGCTACAACTTGTTAATAGCAAGGAGATTTCTCCCGTAATACAGTGACCAATATTTGATGTTTTCTCACACTTTGAGTGTAAATTGAATGTTTACTATTAACGGAGATCATATACTGCGGATATACCTACTATAGATATTTAGTTATCAATTTACATTTCAATTGTGCTCTGAATCTTTGTGTGACAGAATAATAATTTGTCTAATAAATCTATAACACACACAAGGGCAATCACGCCATAGCTGGAGACCATTTGATAACTTTAATCTTGGACCTTGTTCCACTGACCACAAGCCCATCCTTTCCTCTAATAAATGAAGGATACAATAATAAAATATGAATGAACATCGGGTAAAGTGACGTGTCACGTCACAGATCCGGAACTAGAGAGCCGGTCAGCAGGATTTTCCTGCGATTGTGCCGGAGACCTAGTTTACCATAATTACACCCAGCAGGTTCATTCTGATATGCTAGCAATCCTTTTAGAAAATAGGGACGATAGGTCTTGTGCCGGCTAATCTTGGTGAAGTTTAAAGGTAGTTCCGCACAATATACATGCTATTACAACCAAGGTGGGCCACTTTATTAAAATTGGATACATTATATAGGGACAAATACAAAAGTGGAAGCTGCTCAAATCAATTTATAGGCCATAACAGGTGCTGAAAGGGTGGGGTTATCCTGCAAGGAACATACACACAACATTTTTTCCCCACCCCACCCTTTCAGCACCTGTTATGGCCTATAAATTGATTTGAGCAGCTTCCACTTTTGTATTTGTCTGAGAGGCATGTTGGTGTCAGTAGCTGAGGGGGAGTGCTGACATTGGATTGCTATTTGGAGGCTTCTGGGGTACCTCTTTGGTAAGTTAGCTCTCAATTTAAAAACACATATGTATGGCCCAAATATAGGGACTCTCATTGTTTAGAGTAGGACCATCCTATTAGCAAAAGCGCCTTGGCGTGGCAGGATGGCTTAAACATACATTTGCAAATGTGTGCAACAAAGACTTTTGCATTTTTATCTACAGTAGAAATGGCAGATCTGTTGCTGGCTATAGCAGTGTGCTGGGGGAAAAAATGTTGTGTGTATGTTCCTTGCAGGATAACCCCACCCTTTCAGCACCTGTTATGGCCTATAAATTGATTTGAGCAGCTTCCACTTTTGTATTTGTCTGAGAGGCATGTTGGTGTCAGTAGCTGAGGGGGAGTGCTGACATTGGATTGCTATTTGGAGGCTTCTGGGGTACCTCTTTGGTAAGTTAGCTCTCAATTTAAAAACACATATGTATGGCCCAAATATAGGGACTCTCATTGTTTAGAGTAGGACCATCCTATTAGCAAAAGCGCCTTGGCGTGGCAGGATGGCTTAAACATACATTTGCAAATGTGTGCAACAAAGACTTTTGCATTTTTATCTACAGTAGAAATGGCAGATCTGTTGCTGGCTATAGCAGTGTGCTGGGGGAAAAAATGTTGTGTGTATGTTCCTTGCAGGATAACCCCACCCTTTCAGCACCTGTTATGGCCTATAAATTGATTTGAGCAGCTTCCACTTTTGTATTTGTCTGAGAGGCATGTTGGTGTCAGTAGCTGAGGGGGAGTGCTGACATTGGATTGCTATTTGGAGGCTTCTGGGGTACCTCTTTGGTAAGTTAGCTCTCAATTTAAAAACACATATGTATGGCCCAAATATAGGGACTCTCATTGTTTAGAGTAGGACCATCCTATTAGCAAAAGCGCCTTGGCGTGGCAGGATGGCTTAAACATACATTTGCAAATGTGTGCAACAAAGACTTTTGCATTTTTATCTACAGTAGAAATGGCAGATCTGTTGCTGGCTTTAGCAGTGTGCTGGGGGAAAAAATGTTGTGTGTATGTTCCTTACATTATATAGGGACAAGGTTAATAGTATCTCCTGTTATAACTGTTTAACAGCAAGGCTAATGATCAATATGTGATGCTTCCTCACACTCAGATTGCAAATTTATTGCTTACTACTAACGGAGACCATATTTGGTGGATGTGTTTTGATTCTTTGCGTGATAGAACAATAAAGAATCTGCTCAATATATTTATAACATATTTAACTGGAGACTATTTGACAACTTAAATCTTGTACCCTGCGTTATTGTCCCAAGCCTATCTTTTATCTTTTTCCTTTAGTCAGTGAAGGATGCAACATAAAAATAAAAAATAAAAAAAAAAAATGAATGAACGTTATACATGAATATATACTGATATCTAGACCTACAGGGGTCAATTTTATTCTTGTTTACACTGTTTTCTTATCTTTTGCACTTCTATATTTTAAAACAATTCGCCTAGTTCTATGATATCTGATATTTGCCCGAAATTTTAACTTAATTACTAATAAAGTTGATTTTATTTAACAAAATTTCTATGGACAGAAGTGCCCCACATACTATCTTTTTCGGTTGATGTCTAATATCAATTGAATTCTTTACTTATTCTAGATTCGTCTAGTTTAGGGAGCACCCCCTCACATTATGTATCATATTTAATGAGGTTGTCCTTACCTTAGAGCGGATTGGTAATTCCTTCCTTTTTCATACTTTGAATCACACAAGGCTCTGATAAGCAATGCTATATTGCGCGGGCATCATTCAATCGTTCCCTGATAATAGATTTTCTCTTTAGATAGTATTGAAATACAGAATATACTTACCCTTGTAGTCTTTTATTTTTTACACATAATAGATCGATCGCTGCAATGCATCATTTATATATCATAATATAGGAATCTCCATCAGTTACACCCCATCATTGCTTATTTTAATTGCAATGTTTTAAACCCTGCTACTCTATTGCCTATTGCTTCTGATATTTAATCTTATCAGATTCAAAGGGAGGGGAAGGTATATTTGAATACAGATGGTAATGATTTGGCATTAAGTGAATCAGATAAGGAGAATACACACAAAAGTGAACATCAGAATTTTACACAGTTTGCTCATGAACCACAATTGTGTTGTATACATGCAGCAAACTACTGCATCATGACCAGATGTAAAAGAAATACCATTGCAAAATCCTGGTTTGATTTTCTATGTAGATGGGAGTTGTCATAGGAAAAATGATACAGGAGCATTACAGTCAGGATTTGCAATAGTGGGTGATAATAGGACTGTATATTCTTCAACCCGGGATTTATCGTGGGGTAATTCCCGGGTCGGACCTGGGTCGCCTGCATTATGAATGGTGCAACCCGGGTTTTTCAACCCGGGTTGCACAGAAAACATGCTGATTGGCTGTCTGCCTGTCTCTGGAGGATGATGTCATCGTTGGAAGCCCGTGGAACATTGTAGAAGCTTTTTAGGAGAGATGGTGGATGGTGTTCTCAACCTAAAGCTGAAGCAGAAGCGTTTTTTTAGTGCGAAAATTGCTTTTAATAGTTTACAAAAACAGTGTTTATTTACAGCAATTATGACACACTGGCTGGAGGAAGAGGTGCGTGAGCTGCTGAATGTCAGAGGGAAGGAAGAAATTAGAAGGCAAGTGACTGGGACTGTGAAGGATGCCACAGTGTACTACAACATCGCCAAAATACTCACACAACGTGGCATAAAGAGGACACAGCAACAAGTCCTGAACAAATTGAAGTCCCTGAAGAAGCAGTACACTAAAGTCCATGACCACAACAGGCGCAAAAGTGGCGCTGAAAGAATGGACTGGCCCTTTTATGACCAGTGCAATATGGTCTTTGGACATTCTCCTCTGACAAATCCAATTGCACTGTCATCTTCTAGTAATGTGGATGCGGCTATACCAACACCACTAGAGAGCAGACAGACAAGCGAGACCGCAACGATAATAATAGAAGATTCTATTGAAGACACCCCAGAACTGGAGTGCTCTGCCACAACAGATGACACAACATGTCTTGGGAGGAATTGAACGATTCACAGCCATTCCCTGCTGCGCAAGTCATTACAGAGACTTCGCAAGAAACGCAGCCAGAACCAGTGCCGGTGTCAAAGTCTACGCCAGGTCCCAGTTTACGCTTCAACAGTAAGTATCTTTAATAATCTCACATAATAACCAACCATATATACATACATATATATCTACATGATTGGAAAAAAAAAATGAACTGTATAAACAAAAGTCCCAAAAACAGAGAACTATATCAACCGAAATGCAAGCCAAATACCAATAAATATATCTACATAACTTTAAAAAAAAAAAAAAAATGTTTGAACATAAAAAAAGAGAAGCATATCAACATTAATACAAACCAAACACCAATGTTTCTACAGAACTTTAAAAAGAGAACTATATCAACAAAAAGCCCAAAAGACAAATATAATCCACTCCAAAGTATTAAAACATTAACACGCATATGTTGCAGTGCAAAACTACTGAGCAAGAGGGAGGAGGCCTCAAGCACATAGCTTACAACACTGCTTTTTTGTTCTGCCACATTATATATTCTAATGTATGTTGTACTGTGTTTTTTCTACGTACAGTTTACAACGTTCCAAAAAAACGCAAAAGGCCCAACAAAATGGACCAAGCAACTAAAACAATGACAACTGTCATGATGAATCAACTGCGGGAGATGGACAGCACCATGAGGGAACACGAGAATACACAACTGCAGCGTTTCATGGACAATGAGCGGGAACTGCAGGACTCTTTCCTCATGCAAATCATGAACATGCAGGAACGCGTGTTACGTGAAAATCGTGAGTGTATTATGGGATTCATGGACAGACTCCTCTCACGGGTGCAGGCGCCTCCTTCAAGTCCTTATTATTATGACGGACATTATCCTATGTACCAGAGGGGGCAACCCATGTTAGGCAACAATAACCCTCCAAACCCGGTACAGAATACACAACATGCTCAACCTATGGGTAACCCCAACATAGAATACCCACCGGGTTTTCCACTCCAAACCACTCCACCACCAGAAATGCCACAATATAGGCAATTGTAATAATCATGTTTTATGGTCAAATGTTTCACAGTTAATTGTTATCATGTATGTTATGTGTGATCTGGAATCACACCGTTAGCTTCTCATATAACGTGAAAAGCAAATTTGCACTTACTGTTTGGGCACATTTGTGTCTTCGGTTTACTACTTATGTATATATTTTATTTTTTTCTACATGCAAGTAAGAACTTTTATATTGTGTCATTTTATATTTTTTTGTGAAGAGACATATGAGGAAATATGTACAAAACAAAATACAATATGTGAAATAAACATATATTTTTTATTTTTACATTTGTGTGGTACATTCAAACAAGTGAGGTCAAATTGGCAGTGAGGGTGGTCCTAATAAGTTCAGCAGAGGTATTGGTGCGCTCTCCTTCAAAAGTACTGGAGTCCACTGACAGTACTGGCATTTCAGATTCCTGCACATTCCACTCAGGTAGAAATTGCTCTTTTTGAATTTCACAAATGTTATGTAAAATACAACAAGCAGCAACCACGTGGGGCACAAGCTTGGTGTCAATGTCAATGCGCTTCAATAGACAGCGCCAACGTCCTTCCAAGCGCCCAAAAGCATTTTGACACCACCATCCGAGCAGAGCTGAGGGTATGTGTAAACCAGATCTGTTCCTGAGACAGGTGATGTTGCTGAGTGAACCCCTTCATCAGCCAGCGCCTCAAAGGGTAACAACAAATTATAACTAAGTCCGGCACTGAAATGACTACTCAGACTCGGTACCAACGCTGGGGATCTGCACCCCAAAAATAGATAAATATAACAACCAAGGTATGCGGTGGTATGCCCGAGTCTGCCACAAAAACACTCATGCACAAAGTATATAATTAAAAAATGTTTATTCTAGCATATAAAAAACCATAATAGGTACAACCAATGTGGGCTGTTGCCGGTGCCAAAACAATTGATAGCGAGGTAGGTGCACCTACACGCTAACCAGATAATATATATACCAGTCCAGCAACTGTATAAAACCCGTTCCACTCTATTATTATAGAGATTATGATATGATTTTCACGGAATTTCCAAACCCTATTAGGGATAATAATATGGAGAATAAAGTGGTGTGTTTGGGAGGTCCAACTCCGGAATAACTGATGAAATCCAATACGGAATGTCAAAAGGTAAAAAAAGTTTCTTACCAATTTCTGGCGATGTATTATAGGACCGGTACCTTGATATGTACTATGTACTGTATAACCGACATGGATCCTCCTCTTCTAGATGTAGATATTATACGGAGCTCCGTGTATAGCTCTTGTTCTCACCACATCAACTCCAAACACTAGCGCATACTAAAGGTGAACGGTTGGTAGAAAGATGCACTGGTATAGGCACTGAACTATAGTCCACAAGAATAGTTAAAATAATTGCTGTTCAACTGACGCGTTTCATCCCCATATAGGCGATTTCCTCAGAGGAAGAGCAGCGTGAAAAGAAGTCTCATAGCCGAGCAATTACTACAATCAAGGAGAGATTCGTAAGAAAGAGCTGATTCAGAGCTGTGCTGTTTTAGGAGTCTCTATTTCCAATGTTACGCTTATTGACCACAGGTATTAATTGTTTGCAATTTGCTGTGGTCTTAAAAGACGACCGAAGTCAGTGTGAAACTTATCTCTGAGGAAATCGCCTGTATGGGGATGAAACGCGTCAGATGAACAGCAATTATTTTAACTATTCCTCAAAGGGTAAGCAGCATCCCCAATGATGTGTACCGGTATCTCCACACCATCAACAAACGTAGATTTCTGTAAATAAAAACATGCAGTTTCACGTCATCATGTTAAAATTATTGGTCAAATAACGCTGTACACTTGGTACTATATCGTGAAAATGCATTTTGCAAATGTTACATCTGTATATAAAAAGGGGCAGTAAATACATACAATATTGATATCAAACAATAGTATATAAGCTTCAATTACAAAAACATCATACAACATTACACCTATATTTACCTCTCTAGGGAACAGCCAGCCATCTTGTCTTTCCTCAGCAATTTGGTAAAGGTCCGAATTTCCTAGAACTCTGGCGTCATGGGAACGTCCAGGCCACCCGATGAAAACATCTGTGAAACTAACATAAAAAAAAACATAGATAAATATGTTTTACAATACGCATTACACATGGCACAGTCACATAAAAAAAAAACATAAAAAATGTTTACCAATAGTTGTGGTCAACCACAGCCTGCAGAATGATGGAATGCCAGCCTTTGCGGTTGTAGTAATCCGCATGGTTGTCTGTGGGGGCAATGATGGAGATGTGTGTCCCGTCTATGGCTCCAGCACACTGTGGAAACCCACGCTTCAGGAATCCTGCAATTGTATCATCCAGGCGCTGACCTTGCGGTAAGGAGATGAAGTGATGATACAGGGCTTCCAGCAATGCCGTGGTGACTTCATGCACTAGAGTGCACACCGTGGATATCCCCACTCCAAACAAGCAGGAGATTGTCCGGTATTCTCCAGGGGTAGCATACCACCACAACACAATAGAAAGGCGCCTACATGGTGGAATAGGTTTCCCAAAGTTAGTGGCCTTCCTGGAAAGTGCTGGGGTAATAAGGTCCAGCACATAGTTAAATGTCCCACGTGACATTCTGAAGTGTTGCATCCACTGCTGTTCCTCAAACGCTTCCACAGTAGACCAGAAAGCTTCTCCATGGCTACAGTCTCTGGCACGCATGGTTCGGTTACTGGCAGCACTGAATCTCAAAATTGAGGCAATGCTGGCCCTGAGAAACGCTCTCCTCCTGCGCATATACAGACACTGAGTTTTCTTCTGTTGTGCCATAAACTTCGCCTTCCTCCTCCTGAACTGGGACTGTGCAAGAGTGCATAGTGTCAGCAGCTGCAGCAAACTCTCATTTGGTGCATAAAACAGCAAAAAAATACTAGTAAACATGAACTCTGGGCTACACAAAAGTGAGTCGTCGGCCATGATGAAAAGTAATGTGGTAAACAATCACCACCCACTTTTGCATCATCTTTATGCGTCAACAAACCAGTCACCTTTCAATGACATCACCGTTTTTCAGTCGATGAAAACTGCTCTGGTGATGACTCCCACAAATTGCCAGGACACAGACTTGTGCAGTATGAATGGGGTCAACCCGGGAAATTCCCGGGTCCGAGGTGCAGTATGAATGGTGTTTCTGAGCTGGGACGCTCCGAGACCCTGCAAAAACCCGGCTTCAAAAACCCGGGATATTGCAGGGGCGGCAGTATGAAAGTGGTATTAACTATATTCTATTGTTTACTAAACAGTTGAGACAGATTCAAGCTGCTGTGATAGACACACAAGCAATTACGATTGACAGAGCCTGTCGTAATTTGAATCCAGGAGATTGGGTGATAAGAAGTTTCTTAATATCCGGTTCATTGACTGATCGGTGGGAGGGTCCATATCTCGTGCTATTGACAACGCCAACAGCGATAAAGGTCAAAGAGAAAAGCACTTGGATAAACGCTTCCCATTGTAAAAAAGCAGTCAATCTTAATCAAGTAATAAGATAATTATCACCTTTATTCTACAAGTAAGGGATATTTCTGAGACCATAATAATGTCTCAGCCCTTACAAAGGCAAGATGCTGTCCCCGCGCCTCGCTTGCCGGGGACGGTCCTTCTGGCCGGCTACTGCGCATCCGTTCCCTAGCAACGGGACGCGCTTCTCCGCTTCCTGTCGGCGGTCTGACCATTGTGTATATATATCCTGCTCTGACACCACTAGGGTGCCAGGGCAACTAGTTTCCTAGGATCCTAACCTCCAGCGCTTTCATATATATATATATATATATCTCCAGATTGTATTCCTGTGTTCCAACCCAGCTCTCCCTGACTTTTGGATTCTCCCTTGGTCCTGCATATTACTCTCCGGATTGACCTTTGGCTTGTTGACTATTCTCCGCTTCCTGATTTTGTACCTTATCTGCCCGCACGGTTCCAGACTTCAGCTTGTACGACCACGATTACCTCCGCCATCTCGCAGGTAACTCCCTGGGAGGGACCCGACCTGCGAAGTCCAAACTTCCTTGCGGGGGTCCCTGGTGAAGACCGTTGGCGTTAGACTCCGCGCCTCCTAGTGTAGCAGTGCCAATACCCACAGGTGCCGCAATCTTCCTCATTACAGAAGTCAGGGGATGAAAATCTTGTGAAGAGGAGAAGACAAGGGATGGAAAGAAACTGGTATTCAGCGTTGACTAAACCAAATTTGAAATTATGGTAGTTGCCATTTGTTTTAACATTAATCATGTTTGCAATTGGTATTTTTCTTGAACTGTATGTTTACAACCCTGTAAATGGACAACAGAACAATAATATAACAGTTTCGTAAAGGAGAGGTAAACAAGATACATCACATGACCATTGCAAAGATTTATCTCCAACTCAAGCTAGTATTTGTAAATATTGTGAGCGCCATTTGGAAAAGCAATGCGTACAATGGTGCTTAGATGATCCAAACTTTTTTAGTGATCAACATCCAATAGATGTGTTTCATCAATTGATAGGGAAAAACGTAATACCAGTGAGTGTTGGGTTTGCACTCAAGTACCTCGTAGACATCACAATGTTGGTCTTATATTGTTTCCCATAAATGAAAGTAAATTAGGTGAGAAGAAATGTGGTAACAAGACAAAAGGAGAGTATAGTAATACAATGCCACCACATATAAAGTTGATAAAGTATTATAATGTGATACATGAAAATATAACATGTTATAATTAAACTGCTAATCCTACAGTTCAACAGAAAGGAGTGAATTATAATGTACCGAAAATATATTTAGGAGCAATAAAGGAATGTTTGAGGATTGTACAGTTTAACAACTTAAATTTAATTTAAGAACTGATCAATGCAACATTGAGTGGAAATGTAACTAGGTGGACAATACATTCTGTTAATCGGACCACTTGTGAATTGGGCTATGAGGCAGCTCATAGTTTAATGTCTGATATACCATATACACTTCCTGAGAATTTGTATTTCATATGTGGAAGGCGAGCATATAAATGACTACCTCCAAATTCTGAAGGTATATGTTATATTGGAGAATTAATTCCTAGTACAATTATCATAGATACATCAGAATCTGATTGACATGATCACTCAGAACATAAACAGCAGGACGAGGAGATCAGTAAAAACTGTAAGTACTAAATATAAACATATTTTTAAAATAGAACATTCAGTCAAAGTAGGGGTAGGTTTTGAAAATTATTTCACTCATGGACATATGGGATATTTAAACAATATTGAAGCAATTGAACAATTAGCTGATTTGTTAGATAACATCACAGAAATTTATGATGACAGTTTTAAATATGTTTCCAAAGAGCTTCAAGCATATAAAACGGAATTAATCCAACATAGATTAATATTAGATTACTTAACTGCACAAAGTAGTGGATATTGTCACACATTAGAAACTGTTTATGGTGTCCATTGTTGTACGTATATTTTGAATGAACCACCAACCGAGAGGAAGAAATAGATAAATATGTGTTACATATTTCACAAATAAAAAATGAATTCAGGAAGAGTCATAACAAGAGATACTGAAAATGATTGATGACTGGCAGGAAAGTTCCCGGTGGAATCCTGCTACTTGGTGTACAGGTATATTCTCTGGAATATCGGGATGGGGGAAAGGGCTATTCTGGACATTAGGAAAATATGTTATTTTTTTAGTAATATGTGCATTAATTTATCTCCTTTTAAAATGTGTTTCAGGTATGTTAGGAAAGTTGTGCAAGGTTGGGACAAATGCTTTACAAATAAATGTAGTCTCGGAATCACAAGGGAATGTCTCAATTGCATTGACAAATGTCAAGGAAAATAGAATATTTGTACCACAACTTAAATAAACATTTCTCTCTTGATAGTTAGTTTTTATAATAGAGTATATTAATATCCCTCTGCTTTGTTTAGATTTTTTTGTAGTTTAAATGGTTTTTTTTTAGTTAAAGGTTATAGTGTGTGAATAGTGTTCACAAAGAGGGGAATGTAATGGAATAAAATTATGGTACAAATATAAGTTGGATAAAATATTATTTATGTATTATATATGTGTAAAATATAGTAGGTAAATTGTCTGCCTCTATGTATTCTGTGAAAGGGTTAAATTCTTTCTGTGTATTTCACAATGAATAAGGGCCTCATTGATCAACAGGATGTTCCAATTGATGCCAGATGTGCTATATGTACATAGGTTTAGGAATGTGAGAGGTCACATATGCCCCTCGTCCTCATGGGTATAGGTTTTCTGTTTGATAAAATATCTGTCGAAAGCATTTATAATTTATTTATTTTTTCCTTGTACAATGTATTATTTCAAAGTATATGATGTAATTAGTGACGTCTGTTAAGAGGGGTGGGTTTTACTGAATATAATCTGTATCTTGTATGGGAAAACCCCAGTCTTGTTCTATTGTTGAACTAAGACTCAATGCATTGCCCATAGATTGTAAGCTTGCGAGCAGGGCATTCTCACCGCTTTGTCTGTTTTACCCAGTTTCTTTATTAGTTTACTATGTTTGTCCCCAATTGTAAAGCGCTACGGAATTTTTTTACACCTTACACTATTTTTGAATCATTTCACCCACTTGACCTCTATTTTTAACCAGGATCTAGAAGTAGCCTCCTTTGACCCTGCCACCACCCGAGCCAACATTGTAGTGATCCCAAAACCTGGGAAGGATCACACCTTATGCACCAGCTACATGTAGATATCGCTTCTCAATGTAGATTTGAAACACTACGCAAAATTACTGGCCACTAGATTAAATCCCCTCCTACCCTCTCTTATTCATCCCGGGTAGACAGGCTCCGGACAATACCAGGAGGGCCATCGACTTGATGCATTCTATCCACACTGTCAAAATATCTTCACTGATCATGGCACTGGACGCCGAAAAGACGTTTAATTGTATTTCTTGGTCATTTATGGGTGTAGTCCTCGAGTCGATGGGCTTCTCTGGTAGATTTTTTGACAGGCATATTGGCTTTATATAGATCCCTGTCAACTACTGTCTCACTTAAAGACATTACCTCAGCGCCGTTTGGGATTTCAAATGGCACGTGACAAGGGTGCCCACCTCTCGTCGCTCATCTTTTCCTTGATAGAGGCCTTTGTGGTATTTAATAGGCTCGACTGAGCACAAGCTGGTGCGATATGCGGATGATTCTCTACTCACTGTGGCTAGTCCGGTTACTCTCCCCTCCCTTCTGGACAAACTTGATTTAAATGACTATTTTTCTGGTTACAAGATCAATCCGGAAAATACGGAGGTCCTGGACTTTTATATATCCAGGTCGGACAAGTCTCAATTGGAGCAGATTTTCCTTTTTAATTGGCAATGCCAAAAAATAAAATACCTTTGTCAACCCTCCCCGGTCATACTACTCTTCAATTTCCCGGAACATCCCCTCCAGGTCTCAAGCCCGCTGTGTTCACCCCATGGCACTCCCGAGGTGTCAGATGTTTGAATGACCTCACCCGTACCGACATGTTCCCTCAATTCTCTTATATTCAAAATAACACTGAGGCCCCAACCAAAGTTTTCTACCAATACCTACAAATTCATAATTTTCACAACACAATCAAACATTGGCTCTCTAACTGCACACTCGCCTCTTTTGAATCCCTTTGTCTTCATCAGTCTCCACGGCAGGCTAATATCTAGTCTCTACACAACACTCTCTCTGAGTACGCAGGACCAGAGTGACCCCCACAAACTAGCCTGGGAAAGAGAAATTAGGGAGCCCCTTGATGCTGACGATTGGTGTGAGATTCGCGAGAATGCTGCTTCTAGCTCCATATGCGTGAAAATTAAAAGAAAATGTCTAGAAAGTTTTATACATCGCTGGTACTACGTGCCAACCAGTCTTAAAAAAATGCTACCCGACGCGTCTTGACTGGTGCTGGAGGGACTGTTCCTTAGAAAGGATGTTCCTTCATATCTGTTGGAGCTGTTTGAAGCTGGCTCGGATGTGGTATGAGGTGACTAAATTGATAACCAATATTTTACAGATTAACGTCCCTATAGAGCCTTAATTTTTTCTTCTTCCATAATCTCATCTGACATATCCTCACGGCGGCCACATGCCAGCTTGCTGCTGGCTGGAAATAGCAGAATCCCCCTTCCATTCAATCTATAACTAAATCGGATTTGGCACGTTCAGCGTATGGAATTTATGACCAGCATTCTCAAAAACTACTCTAAATCCTTCAATAAACTATGGACCCATTGGTTATCATTTTTCAACACTCTCCCTTTAACTGACTAAGAGAAGCTCCATTTCTTCCCCTGACGTTTATATAGATATGGACCCTCGAGTCGAAATCCTTCCTTTTCTACTTTCTCTCTTCCTCTACACAGTTCTAGCCATGCGTCTCTCTAGCTCTCTCTACCCTCCTCTCCCTCCTTACATAATAACCTGAATCATACTATGCCTATACGGTAATGTCAATGTTATTTCTATTATGAATTTACTGCATATTTTGCCTTGTTGACATAATTTGAAACACTATCACACCAGGTTTTTTGTGTAACGTTTTGACACGTCAAAAATAAACAGTTAAAAAAAATAAAATGCATCCATTCAAATCCTGGGTGCCCTAGAAACCCGAACCTACAGCAACCCTCAATTTGACTGCAGTTCTGACTAAATATGTAGTCTTTTAAAAAAAAAATCCATCTTTCTGTCCATAGAACCTTTCAAATGGACCTCCATCTTCTAAAGAAAGAGCAGTCCTCTTTAGAGCAACAAATGCATCTAATTTAGGGATTAAATTACATTTATCTGCCTCATTATCCGAAAAAGGACTCACTCTTCCAATCCTTCTTGGATTAGACCGACGTCTTCTGGCAATTCCCATTCTTTTTAAGAAGGTCCTTAACAACTATATGCACTGTGTGTGTTTTCACAGACATTCCTCAACAAAAACAAAATGCAATGTTACCTTAGTATCCAAACACTGTATCTAAAATTACGTGACCTAGTGTTTTTGGTCATTTCACGTTTTCACTATCTGAGGACTCTTCCAATTCCTTCATTTATTTCCATGATTTATATTTATAAGGCCCTGCCTTAGCCTTCATGTCTAATCCCATCGCTAATCTTGAAGCTTCCATGTCTAATCCCATCTGTAATCATTTGTTAGTGTTGCCAAAGAGTCAGAAGGGTAAGGATGTAAATATGTTTTCTTAATTAATATGAAAGCAAGCACCACTTTAAGTACGAAATCTCGATTAGTCCTTAGTATTACATTATTTGTAGACATTCAGAAAGGGTTCTTTGCACCACAAAAACTGTAGATCTCCAATTGTTCGGTGAGAGGTGGTTTTCATTAGAAATATCACCTTCAGTGTAAGACACTATAGGGAAAAAATTTCTAATGGTTCAAATGGAGACATCAGAGCATTGAGCATGAAATTAAGATGTCATGCTGCCTCAAGTAATGTATAGTGCAAATATTATCGCCACTGTTTAAAAAAATAAATCAATAAAAGGATAATAGGGTCTTCTAAAGATAACTTTGTATCTAGCAAAACATTGAGTGCAGATACCCATTAGAGTTGAGAGAACAAGATCCTTGCTAACTCTAACCTGAAGGAAATCAGGAATATGTACCAAAGTAGCTGAAGCTAAATCTATTTTATGCCAATATCACATGATGTACTTCTTCCAAAAATTATAATAGATTGCCCCCTCCAGGAGGAAATGAGGTTCTCTGAAATTCCTTTATTTCTGAGCAGAGACCTCTCAACCTCCATACCATACTTTATTCACTTTAACAATTGATGCATGTCTAGCTGGCATTGCAGGTAATGGAATATCTTGAACAAAGACATTAGCAGCAGATTTTCTAAGTCCTGTAAGTTGCAATGTCGGGCCTCAATGGCTTGGACTTGTTTTTCCAGCACATCCCACAGAAATGCAATCAGATTGAGATCTGGGGAATTTGGAGGTTCCTCAAATGATTCCTAAACAATTTTTGCAGTGTGGCAGGGTGCATTATTTGCTGGAAGAGACCATTGCCATCATGGAATACCACTGCCATGAAGGGGTGTACTTGGTCTGCAACAATATTCAGGTAGGTGGTACATGTCAAGGCAATAGTTACATAAAAGTTAAGCACCCAAGGTTTTCCAGCAGACCACTGCCCAGAGCATCACAATGCCTCCGCCGGCTTGCCTTCTTTTCATAGTGCGTCCTGGTGCCATCTCTTCACCAGGTAAACGATGTACAGTCACCCGGCCGTCCACATGATGCAAAACAAATGTGATTTATCAGACCAGGCCACCTTCTTCCACTGCTTCCTGGTCCCCTTCTGGCGCTCACATGCCCATTGTAGACACTTTTGGTGGTGAACCGGGGCCAGCATGGGCACTCTGACCGACCTGTGGCCACGCAACCCCATACGCAGCAAGCTGTGATCCACTGTGCTCTGACACCTTTCTATCATAGCCAGCATTAACTTTATCAGCAATTTGTGCTACAGTAGCACTTCTGTGGAATTGGACCAGAAGAGCTAGCCTTTGCTCCCCACACGCATCAATGGACCACTTTTGGTAGCTACTAACCACTGCATACCGGGAACACCTCCCACAAGACCCAGTCATCTAGCCATTACAATTTGGACTTTGTCAAAGTCGTTCAGATCCTTACACTTGCCCATTTTTACTGCTTCTAACACATCAACTTCAAGAACTGACTGCTCACTTGTTGCCCAATATATCCCACCATTGGACTGTAGTGTTGGGAGATATCCCAGGAAGGTGAGCTTGGAGTGGATACAGGAATTATGTACAATACATGACAGCGTAATACAGATATGATGTATTCTCTGCTTACTCTACTGCAGCTTACAAAATCTATGATTCACTGTTCACACTCTTGTTCCTCCCTCATTGCTCATCTACATTCCTGAATTAATCATTCATTCATATTTCTTTCCATTTACACCACCCATATGAATGCCTTCCCTATTAGATACCTTGCTTCTTGCCAAGTTACCCATACTAATTTGGGTCTATATAATGGTAGACAATGACTTGCATAAGATTTTCAACGTATTAATAACATGCTAATAAATGTATAACAATATAAAACAATAACTTACCATTTAGCTGAAACTTTTTCATCACAACCAAAGATCCAACTGTGAGTGTACTGTAAATAAAAAACAGCAATTTGGCATAATGGCTTTTGTTAACTTAATTTTATATTTTCTCTGTTTAAAGTGCATCTTGATTTGCACAGGAGTGTAGGACAAAAGACTGAGATGACAGCTTCTTTCCAACTGCTCATAGAACATTTGCTGCATATGCAAGGTGGCACTTCACCGTTAGCATTCACTGTCAATTATATTCAGCAATCCAGAGAATGTTCTTTGGAAAATAGTGAAAAGCCAAATTGTACTTCTGCATTTAAAGAACTAAAGAACAGGTTCTGTGACATCACTGCAGTTTCACCACTAGCTGTATCAAATAAAAGCAATTTGATCTACTTTACACTAAATAAATTAGTCCTGTCAACAGGTTAGTCTAGCTTAGTTAAAAAAAAGAATGAATGAAAAAACAAAACATGCAAATATGTACAAATAAAAGATATGGGGAAAAAATGTACACAGTCATTTTATTCATTGAGATTAAAAAAAAAATTAACATACTGTATGTATACTAAAAAATATAACTGAAAGTATATTGAAGGATTCTTAGCATTTTAAAGTCTCAATTTTGTATAATAAAATATATTAAAATACAAATACCTATCATGTGTTCTCAACATCTCGTTGATAAGTTCATTTTGCCAGAGTGATTCTAACTTTCTTTTGCTGGTCATTGTAATTTGTCTGTGTCATGTCATTATTCCCACTCTATACAGCACTTTCGAATATGTTAGCGCTTTATAAATAGGATAATTTGTGGAGGAGCAAAATTTGGTACGTCGGATGAGAGGAATTGGCAGGAAATGCCTTTACTTCAAGTATGGACTGTGCACAAAGGTGCGCCTACTTTTGCAAACATGTGCAAAAATTATATTTCAATTTGCAGACTATTGTTTATTATAATAAGATTAAGAGGAGAGTCTTGCTTTGTGGAAAGGCGCACAGTAATTTCTCCTCCACAAAAGCACTTTTAAATTTTGCACCAGAAGTGGTGGAGAACAGACTCCATTCTATACAATTTATTTTGCACTTCACCGGAGATGTACACTTCTAGACGCACTTTACCCAATATCAGAAAAAGTTGAGCAAAAACACAAAACTGCCACATTGTTTTATGATTGAAGACATAAATGAGGCCACAGGGAACAGAATACTAGGTTTTTAGTTGGATTTTTTTTCCTACCGCAAACCTACTCACATCTAATTTGTAGCGGTAACTGCAAAACTATGCATGCACCTTGAAATGCACAGAGAAGTCCACATAGGCATACTAGTGTACATCATAAATGACTTCCAGAGAAGGCAGTCAGATTTGTACACCTATCAATTAACTAGGGTATACTGACATTACTGAGGTATGTGTCTATGATCTTTGTGCATTGACATGCTGGTTTCTTGTGAAGGTCCATTCATTCCATAGAAATGACTCACTAATTCATAATTTTCACCTTCTCCATATCCATTCATTGCACCTGAAATTCGATATATATTAGAACAAAAGTGAATTACCAAGAATGTGCTTCGACAGTGAAACTGACTATATATTTTTCTTTTATCTTGAAGAGGAAATGCAAAATATGTTTCACTGCATGCCTGTAAATGGAAGAAAACAGGTAAGAGTAGCATAGTACAATAAACAACATTCTTACATGCAAACAAAATCAGTTAACACCTAAAGGTTCAAGTTTTACTTGTTTTTGTAATAAATATCCAAATTACACTCACCACTGCTAATAGTTCAAATCAATTATGTAGCGGAAAGCTCTTGTGATCCAGTGAAAAATGTGAACTGTGACCGCTTATTTCACTACCAGGCTCCTTATCAATAGTATCCTACAAGCCCCCACATACCCCCACTTGTCTGTTGATTGTGCCTTCTTTTATTTACTTTAACACTCTGAATGCCCCACGAACAGGCTACACAAGTGCCTTTTCACTCCGTTTTTACATCCTGTTTGGCAGGCATAGGAAGATTTCACATCAATAATCCAGTGCAATTTGTTTCTGTCAGGGCTTAAGACTAGATTGCAAAATGCTACTCAAAAAGACAGCAGTATTTTGTTTGCATATTAAATCTCAACAATCACTTGAACACCACTATGTAGTTTATGGAGGCAGCAGGGAAAAATGCTCATTCAAATAACTTCAGTATTTTGTAAAACTACAAAAGAAAACATAAAAAAACCAAAAACAATCTTTAGCTGCAAACAGTAACTGTGTGTATGTGAGCTCTGGCAAACCTAATTGGTTCAGTCCTTTCTAGATATCAATAGGATCCTATATCAGATGTATATGGAAGTTAGAAATTGCATCTCCCCTCTATGTGACCCCTACTGCTAATTTGGATGCACATAATCTTGATGTAAGCATCTACATCTACAAACAGTTCAATGTATCTTCACTGGTTACGGCTTCAGCTAACAGCACAGAAGGAAATCTGTCCACTCCGATTCAATAGAACAAAATAGAAGCACAATATTGAATTAGACTGAATGGCATTAACAGTTAGGAGGAAACAGCTAAAGTCACCAGTAAAGAGGTGCTGCAGCAGCTACACAACACACAGAAGTAAGCAGTTGCAGGTGCCGGTGAAGGAGCCTGGTGGTGGTAGCGATTATTGCTACTAACAGTGTGCAGTTGGCACTTACATTTATCTGGTGGCGGAGTAATACTTGTAGGAGTGGTCAGTAATGACAGGTTAGGATGAACTATGAAAACCACAGCTAAAACTGACCAGTAGGATAATTTCATAAAATGCAATTTCTGAACCTTTATCCACTATTATCTAGTTTTCATTTTTGGGATTACCATTACATAGAAATTCCTACTTCTCATTAGAATTGTTAAAACTTAAGACTTTTGATGCAAGAATTTTTTTTAATTTATTTTTCAGAATGTATTTCTTATTTTGATTCTCCTAGCAAAACCTGCTGCCCTGTCTCGATTAACCTAATTATAGGTAAGCACCTGTCAGAAAAGGCAGCATTTTA
Source organism: Mixophyes fleayi (assembly GCF_038048845.1). NCBI lineage: Eukaryota > Metazoa > Chordata > Amphibia > Anura > Limnodynastidae > Mixophyes > Mixophyes fleayi. The sequence goes on from NC_134408.1 coordinate 71,694,585, forward strand.
ATGGGTGGAAGGTTTATTCATTGGAAACTTTGTTAACAGTAATGAACTACTCAAATAAACTTACGTTGGTAACTGTGTGTGTCCAGTTTGTTGTTCCAACGAAAATCCATGTTGAGGACGCTAGAAATGAATCATGACTCATTAGCTACCCAAAGCATTTTTATTTCATTTTTTTGAAAAAAAAATATTTATCTATATACATCTATATCTATATATACGCAACACCAGTAACGTGCAAGTTGTCAATAAAAAATTATATAAAACAAAGGATAAAAACCTGTTACGAGCCGCGGCTCCCCGACGGGCCGCCGCGGCTCGCTTCCGGCTCTCCCAGACGCCCCGGCCGTCTCCATGACGACCGGGGTGTCACTTCCGCCTCTGACATCCCGGTTGCCTAGGCAACAACCGGGACGCTGTAATCCGGAGGCCGCAGCGCCCGGCCAGCGGGCTGACACCCGGGCATATACCAGCAGGGAAAGGTAGGGCTATTTTTGCCTATGGAGTAGACTCTGTGAGAGTCTTTTTGATTTATATTTGGTGCTGTCTTGTGATTGCCAGTATTGTCTCGGTGCAGAGATTATGCAGTGGGAGGGGTTGTATTACTACGACTCCTATTGGCTCTCCTTGCTATTTAAAGCAGTGAGGACTTAGCCTCATTGCCAGTTATAGCTTCCTGTGTAGCTAGCCTCCTGTTCCTGTTTCCCTGCTCCTGTTCTGTATTCTAGTTTGGATTTCCCGTGTATGACCCCTGGCTTGTTTCTGGACCTCGTTGTATTGCCTGTGACCCCTGACTTCGGCTCGTTACCTGATATCCCCGCCTGCTGCCAGCCCTTGACCTTTTGCCTGGACCTCACATCTCTGTGTTCTACTACGCTGCCTCAGGGTTCTGCCCAGTCAGTACACACTACACGACCCTCCGTTCGTCTGCAGCCAAGTCTGTCCCCACCACTAGGGGCTCCAGCGAACACCAGACATCGGAGCAGATTCCGGGTTCTGTCGTGCTGACTGAAGGAGTTCCTAACAAAACCACACTCAAATATATTTGAACTGTACTGGCATTATAAAATCATAGTTGCCTATTCTCCCTAAATGTCCAGCAGACTCCCAACATAGTGGGAGACTTCACAGGCTCCCAAGAGAGCAGGCAATTCTGTAATAATGATGCATGCCATTATAATGCAAACGTTTGCAGACACATTATATTTTCACAATTTAAGCATTTGAAGTGTAATCAAGAACTACCACTACATATTGATGCCCTCGTGCAGAGTTCTCCAAGGGAACCACTAAGTATATGGCAATTCACTTGAATGGAACTGGGGCCATTCGCTGGCATACTGAGCAGGTTTGACAGTATCTCTTGACTGACATACGGATTCCCAGCCAGTAAAACCTCAGGAGCATCTGATTTGTAGTTTGCTCCTTTCCCAAATGCCTCCCCAAAAAGTGTGTATGGGCTGTTGTTCATACCAACGGAACATGTATCTGTGGTACCAGGAGTTGATGAACTAATTTCTCTTGTACCACCACTTCCCTATATAGCAGTTAACCTTTTATTATAACAAAGATCTCCCCTGGCCAGGGTTTCAGCCTTCCATACTCCATTCCCAACCACCACATACTTAGAAGCATGTTCCAAAGCACTATCTTTAGAGTTGGACCCTCGCAAAGTACTGGAGTGATATCGTCCAGGATATTGGCGACCAATATTCACCCACTGGCAAGGTTTCTGTTTCTCCACCCAAGACTTTTCGCTCAGGTCTTCTAGATCACAACATCGGCTAAGTTGCAGTCAAAGCCTGATATCCAGGCTTCAGGTATTGCGGCTTCCCGGTTTCTTTCTGCAGTTCCGAGGTATGAAAGACAGGATCAAGTAGTGTACTGACCGATCCGGTTGGCTATAATTTCCTGAAACAGGGGAACGTCTTGCTCCAGAATAAGGGGGTATGGCAGCCTTGGAGCCATTATTATCGTTTATTTATAAGGCGCCACAAAACTTTTGTAGCACCATACACAATACAAGACAGTAGACCATACAGGGTAAAACAGAACAGAACAATAAACAAGAATTACCGAGACCCTCAGAGTTCAAGGCATAGCAATTACAGTGAGGATGGAGCAGAAAAATGGTACAGAGACAGGAGGGAAGAGGGCCCTGCTCTTAAGAACTTACATTTTATGGGTAGGGCAAACAGACAGCAGGTACAAACAAACAGAGTCAGCAGGGATCAAACGCAGGAGGAGCAAGAAGGGACAGGGAATAAAGATGAAGAGAACAAGTATGGAGAGAAGGTTAGGTGGATGGCTTGTAGGCTTTGAGAAAGAGGCTACTGCTGCTACCACTTGCACTGTTCATCCCTTCACAGTAATGTAAAGAAACACTGTCACACATTACTCAGTGACCCTGTGAATGCATAGGACTTTGTCAAAGATGTTTTATTTTGGATGAAGATAATTTATTAATATGAAAATATTTACATTGTTTTATCTTATTTTAGTATATCATTTATATTTGATGTGGTTTTCTTATGTCATATGTTATATTATATAAGCCTTTCATGTGAGCAGATGAAAAGGATATGAACAGGAATGAAGGAGTTATTCAAAGAACAGATGTTTCCAATCAAGAGATTTTTGAACAAAGACTTGCACAGACCTTTTCAACTTCTCCATTGCATCCAGTAGATCCATAAGGATAAGGATACGACTAAATACTTTCTCAGCCAATTGTAATATGATATTTGTAAATTGTAGTACAGCCTACTTTTATTGGAACAAAAATGACGTGTCTGGTCTGTTGAAGACCAGAGAGTTTTCAGCTTTGAAAATGAGCGCTTGCTTTATCTTTTGTAAATAAACAATGACATAATTTTATCCTTAAAGTCTCTTTTGCTGAATGAATTATTTTATTACTTTATTAACTTTCATTGACGGCAGCCGGGCCGACAGGCCATCTGGAACCACAGTGTTGGATACTAAGGTAATTTCACTACCAACGCTAACACTGCCTGTTGCTTTATCAGGATGGTCACCCGGAACAACAGTGGGTTCCCCGTGAATGGGGACATGGTAAATAATAAAAAAAAAAAGCAGTAATACCGGAGTGTAGTCGAACCCCCGAACAATCCATCTGTTCTGGCCAATTTGAACAATGCCTCCGTAAGTGCCTCTGCTTGCCACACTCAAAGCACCTTGCTGGGGCCACCTTGCTGTTCCAACCTCTGGTGTTGTTTTTGGCCTGAAGTCCAGCCTGACAACTGTCTCAGCTGTCCAGGGCATATTTTCGGCAGCGTAAAAACAGTCACAAGTTGCAAGCTTCTCAAAATACTGAGTCTGTAGAACCCAGCTCTGTAATTCCTGACTTAGGTTTTACTCACAATGGTCGATAGCTAGGATTTCAAACATTCTGACAAAAGTAACTCTCTGTTAATATTGAAAGGTCTGCCAGCTGGGCACACGTTGCAAATCCCGGTAAAAACCGCCAGTCATGAAATCTTTGCTCCTTCTCAGGCGCTGTCATTCTCTATTCGCGCCAAAATTGCGGCCTTTAGTTGCTCAAAGTCATCATTTGCAAAACAGCAGGTTCATGCTCACTCTGTCGGAGTGGACTTATTTTCCACCTGGGCCTCGGTGACGACTAGCTACACCGACAAGCCAATTCTGATTTGCAGTGTTTTAGCTACCAGCAGCTGCTACACAATGCAAACAAAACCAAAAGCAATAGATAAAAAAAACCCCCACATAAAATACATTTTATTTGGGGGCGGGGGGATATCACACTTCACTCTTGTTGTCTGGATGGACAGCTGTGTTTTGGCTGTCCCTGTAGATCCCATGATGACACCACTTGTAGAAATTACCAAATAAGAGACTCCTTACTCCAGGCTTCTTAAGCAGTTGCTGTTTCACTCCATCATAAAACACAAACATTATAGATTCCAGGGCCTTCTGACACACTAACTACACCCACAAGCCCTAGATATTACCCAGCTGCTAGTCAGTGTCGGAAGCACCACCCACCAGATCTCACAATCCTTTTACTAACAAACTCACCCATGCCACGTATATGGCATGGGTGAGTTTATAAACTCCCTCCTCAAGGTAACTGCAGGATCACTAACCCTGTATGTACCTTTCCCTGCTGGACAGGACCAATTCTGGTTACCTTTTCCATCACTATAAATAAAAATATGTATATTTTACACACATTTGGGCTTTGCAGCTTCTGCCCTGCAGGTCGCAACCCTCTAGGGAAGTATGGAAGTTCCCAGTGAGCAGTGATAGAGAACAGAGTACTAAAGGAGATGGTAGACACCAAATAGCCACTAATGAGTGGGAGTACTGAGCGATGCTGTACGATAGTTCATGAGAGAGATAGATGTGATGGTCTTTGGCAGTTACCACTAATAAGTGGAGCAGGTAAGTGATAATCTGGGGCAGCACACTTGTGAGAGATGAGAGCGATGATCTGCAATAGTTACCACTAATGTATGGCGCAGGTAATAGGTGATCTGCGGCAGCACACTAGGAGAGATGAGATCCAAGCCTCTGCTTGGATACATGAGCTGCTTCCAGGCCAGAAGTGACGAGAAGAACCAGCACTAAGGGGTGCAGGGAGGAGCCTTAGAAAGGGGTGCCAATGAAAGGCAATCAATGGATGTGCAGAATAAGCGAGAACAGGTCAGACGGTCACTCGCGCATGCGCAGGGCCGCTGCCGCCCTGACAGCAGGAGGAGAAAGCGGGAAATCTGAAAACGGGTAGGTGCACTGGTTACTGGCAGCCGCGGGAGAGCGGCGTTTGACACAAATACACACACATAGACTTGCCGGCATTATGCTATGTGGCCTTGGAGTCATATATATGGACAAACCCAAAATATACACACAGTGGCTTATTTAGCAAAATGTAAAGCTATAAAATATAGTTGGAATAACTAAAATATTTATTATTTATATATTATTATTAACCATTAGTAAGTCAATCTGTCCAACATAATATCTATGACAGCTTATTTCTGACAGTTGCCAACTTCAAAAAGCCACAAGAGGGAAATGATTATATCTGGTGTCACTATGAGACAGTGAAGAAGCCATAGTCTAAGTTTCAGGTTACTAGTATATTAGTTAAGAGAAATGGTAAATATTAATAAAGTGTCGAATGTAAACGCATATGCCGATTTAGTAAGGGGTTTTCAGATGTATGTCATTGAAGAAGCTAAGCAATTTTACATACCTGAAACACTAATGACCGTTTCATATGATGATTCATATAACTTTGCTGGATGTCTTACAAAGTGATGATGTAAAATAGACATTCTTTTAATTGGATCGTCTGTTATCTATGCAAAACAAGAAATGCTAAATTAAATGTAAAATGTACAACTGTAATTATATTTATAAGAAATCCATAAAACCTGACAAAAAAAGATCTAAAAGTAGCATGCAAGAAACTCAACATTTTGCAGTATCATACTATCCACTAGTATTGTAGCTTTTTGCTTCACACTGGTTCTATTTAAAAGAGAACTATGACCTACTCTATTATTTAGGATGAGGGGGCATATATGAAAGTCAGGATAACCTATACGAATGCCACTATTATGTCATTTATATGTTTGCTTTGCAATAATAAATCATCATTTCTATCATCATTGTTACACATACTAATTTTTATTCTAATCTTGTATAGTTTGATAAGTACAATAAGCAAATACAGGAGCACACAGCTATGCACTTAAAATGTTATTTGTACTATAATCACAGAGTAACAAGATTTGATGCAACAGAAACATTCTGTCAACCATATGAAACACAGTATTTCAACATATTCTCAAACTTACAAATAACAAATTAACAATTATGAGATCAGAGTAATTAGAAACATTATGTAAAACAATTATACAATTGAAATGCATAGCAAACACTGCACTGTATGTACATGTAAATATATTGTAAATGCCTGCCAATAAAAACAAAAAATTATGCACTTATCTTAATTGTGTAAATCTATTGGAAAGGAAAAACAAAACCAAAAAAAAACCCCAACAACACTGAATTGACATGGAAGACTAAAATGAAAATAAAATATTAAACTTACATAAAATACTATATCCTAACAAAAACAAGTACCTTACGACATCTTTTTAAATTAATTCATTTTTATTACAGAGTTTAGACAAAAGACATAGTATAATGAAATAAAACAAATTAAACCAAAACAAAATAAAGTGGTACAGCATAAATAGTCATATGCTGTAGGCGAGATTGTTTCAAGGAGAAAGAGATTGATACATGGATATATATCTCTATAAATACATACATTTTTATAATTAAAATTATATATATATATATATATATATATATATATATATATATATATATATATACATATATACACACACACACAGAGATCTATAATCTCTCTCTCTCATATATATATATATATATATATATATATATATATATATATATATATATATATATATATATATATATATATATATATATATATATATATATATATATAAACAAAAACAGACACAGATCCTCTGCACTCACCATCTACAGTCTGGGGTGCAAGAGGGGGTTGCACACATTGTATAGACAAGAAAACAGGGATATTCTGCACTCTCCAAACACATAGTTATTGCTATACACCAAGTGCTATTCTGTATTTAAAAACAGGGAATGTTAGTTCCACATATTGCAATATATGTTAAGCTGACCAACTCACGCCAAAGTCTTCCCATTCTGGTCAGTCCTTACATGATCAAATGCTATGCTATTTTATCTGGGCTTAAGGCTATAGATATATATATATATATATATATATATATATGAAAGAGTGAGAGAGAGTGAGAGAGAGTGAGAGAGAGTGAGAGAGAGTGAGAGAGAGTGAGAGAGTGAGAGAGAGTGAGAGAGAGTGAGAGAGAGTGAGAGAGAGTGAGAGAGTGAGAGAGAGTGAGA